>NC_056737.1:1105337753-1105350253 GCF_019279795.1 Protopterus annectens | reverse complement strand
AACCCATTTAAAACGGGGATAATCTAATTTGGGGCGCCTCTGTGAAACACCTGTTAATTTATTTACAGGTACCAACTCCGTAAATTAATTTAACAAATGGATGCAGTTATTCCCGCAATGTAACAAGCATGTACCTCATTCAGCACCCAGACAGCTCACTGGGGCATTGCGAGGATTTTTGTAACTGTACATCCATTTCTTAAAGGTTGCCACCTCGCTCAACTTCAGTCAGTTGCATGGCTGACAATTTTATTTATATTACTAGGAAAACGAAATGTCAGGCTTAAACAGAAATTCCATTTAACCGATCCAGATTAGACAACTTGTGAAAAAAGAATAAATAAAACATTTAACAATAAAGTAAAAAAGTACACGTCATGGTAATGCACGGCGTATGCCCGGCTACATCCTAGTGCATTTACAATTCTAAGGTTAGTTTAACTACGTGTGATCACAAATTTGTTAAAAGATTCGCGAGTATTAGTAGTCAATAATCAGCTTTTAACAAATGTTACTGTAATTCTCTTTCAAATGCAAGGAAAAAAAACTGCACTAACCGAGGGGGTGTGGACAAACGTGCAGGATGCATCGGCAATTAACTCTTTAACATCACCTAACACGAGGAATACAACAACCGGTTCCCCTTTTGAGGGAAGCCTGTCAGCACAACTTTTTTCACTAATACTAGTAACATATCCCTCCCCTATGAACTTTCTATACAAACAAGTTAAGCTTCCACCTGAAATATTCCACATAACATGATTTACTTTAATATTAAAGTCGTCTGTAGCACCAAACCAATACCACACCTAGGTAACACAGCATTCACCAAAACCCCGGAAAGACAACCTCTGTTTTTCCATAACTAAAATCAACATTTGTGTAACAACTTCTGAAAGCAAAAACAACTAAACATTCTTCATCCGCCCTCACATACCGTATGACAGCTTTAATTACTAAGCAACATGGAAGTGACAAGTAAAAAAAGGCACAAAACATTAACATTGTCCACCTTTTCCTTTTATGACTTACCTGAAATTACATTTACAACTCGTAATACGTTTTACCTACCACTTAAGCATTTGCATCCAAAGGCATTTTTCTATCAATCCAAACTATAATACAATTAGTATAGTAAAACTCACTTTCTCGTGAAATATAGAATCCATGTTTGTTTCGGATGTACCAACATCCTTTGCGTTCCGGCTCCGCAAGATAAGACTTGCCAACCTATCAAAAGTGAAATGTCTCTACCTGGGGGCGGAGCGTAACTGCATATCCACATCATTGAATCCCAAAAACTCAATGCAATATGGCGGTCGTTGAGTTGGCAGTTCCAGTTTTTGGACTTGAAATTAATTGCCTTTCGGTATAACTGTTATGTTAAGGGGATCCTGAACAAATGCTGTCCCACTATAGCCCACTGATTTTGTTTGTAAGCGAAAATTCGACTAATATATTCGACTGCTGGGATGGTTTGAATGGCTCACTGACGTGTCTGGCATACAGGTTTTGGGGGTGGTTTTTCAATACGCGAAGAGAGTGTTTTAGACACACCTTGCTTTGATTTAACCTTTTTTTGGAAAGCTATAATTTGGTTATGGCTTCTTGGCTCGGTGGTCTTGGATCTGGTTTAGGTCAGTCACTTGGACAAGTTGGAGGAAGGGTAGGAGGCAGCTTGTCCTCACTCACTGGGCAAATATCCAGTTTTACCAAAGATATACTGTTGGAGGGTACCGAGGAAGTAAAAGGTAAGATACATCTTTACAGATGGCTAATTTTTATATATGTGGTACATTTGTTATTTGTAAATTAGAAGAATGTTGCTAGCGTAAAAGGTGGTTTTCATGACAGGTCAGCTGTTACTTCAGGGGTGTGCACCTGTAGCCAAAATTGGTGTGAAAGTACTATTATGGGACGCGGTGTGTGTTTTTAATACAGCAGAGCTGATTTTCCTGACGCATACATTTTTGTCTTTTGTACCGTTTAATGACTGCAGATCCATTGATTGGAAGTCACTTGGCTCATTATAATCTTTCTTAAGAGAAGTCTTAATTTTGCTGTTTATGTTGTTCCCACTGTCGTTAACCCGAATGTTTGACTTTTTAAGTTGGTGAGCATGCTTTTTAATTATTTCTTTTGAGTTTAAGAAGTGACGAGCTGTCGTATACCCTTAACCTGAAGTTGAGTACAGTGGAAAACTAAAGGAGCGTGTGTCTGTACATAACTAAGTATGTAAAATTGGTGTATGCTGAAATTAAGAATGTGGAACCAGGTTATAGTTATCTTCCAAACCCAGTCAGTGAACACCAACATACTTCTGGGTTATGTTTTTGTATTAAATGGAGCACAGAAGCGTTTTCATCATAAAGCCAATCTGTGCTACTTTTCCGAATATGTACTGTAAAACATTGGGTTTATGTATTCTAAATTTAAAGATATTTCAGAATAATAGACTCTGTGGTGGTTTGTTTCATTATAGTCATTGTGTTTATAGTATTTTGTATAGGCTTGCTCATAATTCTACTTAACTCATGTTAAATGCAGTACTGTGTGCAACATCCTCAGCTTCATCCTATTGTATTGCACTTTGTATGAATACTGTTACAGTTATGTAACTGTAACCTAGCTTATTTTACTTTTTTCAGTATAACATTGCTTTTGAAAATGAATCTGAGCTTGTAAATAGATATTAATCCAAGTCATTAAAAATCTATTTTCTGTATTGTAGAATTTTTCATGCTAAATATACGTACACAGTTGTCTGTTTTCTAATTTTTGATCGTTAGTGGTTTTTCATTTGTGATATTACATAAGAACACTTTGGAGGCAGTAGTTTAAAACCACAGAAGAATATGTTGCACAGAATATAGGAGGAGGAAAATTACCCAAGCAATATGCCTGGTTTTATTTGTTTGTTCTAATATTGAAAAAATGCTTTTGTTAGAAAGTAAGTCAAATTAAGTTGTCTTCTTAGTTGCTGATGTCATTGACATATTTTGTATGTTTGTACACCTGCATGTTGCATTTGCAGTAAAACTGGAAATAATGTCTGTGGTCATTTTTGTCACTTTTTGAGTTATAAAGACTGGTTTCCTCTGTTTACCGCATTTATTTTCCTTACTGTTTTTGTGATGACAGCAAAATAATATCACAGCCTTATGATGTACTGTTTTGTGCTGGTGATTAAATGAAAGAAAAATGATTGAGACCATAAGGGCGTTTTCTAACAGTGATCAATTTATTCTGATTTTTATTAGCAAGTTTTCCATTTTTTCAATGGATCTTTTTAGATTCAGTGACCTCATGAAGTGAGGCTGACATTGCCTAAAGTTTTCTGAGGTTTAATATATATATATATATATATATATATATATATATATATATATATATATATATATATATACAATTGTATAGGTAACCATACACTGGTCATTGGGTGCTATCTTACTTCTATATCTAAATTCACTTGCGCTGAAACTCACTAAAATTGAATTTATTTTTGTTCTCTGGTGAAATGTATTTTTCAGCATTGTGTAAATGCTAAACGTTACAAAGACATGCATCTGCTCCGCTAAAAATTGGCCTTGTTCCAAGTCTGACTTTCCTGGTAAACAAATGTTAAATAATAAATAAATAAAATATTTGTATGCTTATGTAATGTCCTTGCAAGTTTGTCAACTTCTACAGTGTTTTATATTTACATTTATTTTTACTGGAGCTTTTCTTCCCAGGCCTCTGCTGAAAAAGGAACTGTGTCCAGTCGGATTTTCCCTGTAAACAAATGTAAAATTAAGTAAACTTACAGAAACTAGAAAAGAAACAACACTGGTAAAAAAACACCAAATGAAGGACAAACCATACTGAAATCCAAAATAAAAGTTAGCGCTTTCGTTTACTGTATTAAGCAAACTTCATCAGACAAAACTGAGTAAAAATACAACTGGTAATTAAAACAGTATGACATCATTTCCTTTCGAACAAGCTTTTCTTCCCAGGCCTCTGCTTAAAAAGGAACTGTGTCCAGTCGGATTTTCCCTGTAAACAAATGTAAAATTAAGTAAATGTATTGCAAGCCATTAAAATAACCTTAGAAACTCTGCTGTCTAGCCAAACACTACTTGACAGGTGACACAAGACAAACGCTGGTATTTACATGCCTTCTTCCTTTGCTGTTATATGGCTTTCCTATTCTTACAAACCTACATATTACACTTATAGGTAAATTCTACACCTGTTTTATTTTTATATTTATCGTTTGTTGATCATTTTAATGTCATGAGGCTAGTAGCCTCTTTTCAGTGGAGACCTAAGGTGGTATTTATACTACATGGAGAAATTTAGCTGCGATATCTGGGAACTTCCCCTAATCACGGTTTGTGTGCCAAGTGGGAACCTATTGATTGAGACAACTTCCTGCTTTCATTCCAGGCACAGTTGCAGCCCATTGAAACATGGAGTGAAGAGATGGAGGTGCCTTCTATTCATGAAGGCTTAAAGCTAAACGAAGCAAAAACGTTGGTCTTCAAAAATGTTGATGAGGAAATTTGAAGAGAAGGGAAGGTGGTCAAGTCTTCTACAGAGGTACTAGTACATGAAATGGCAGTTGACCCTTTACAGGAGGAAGAACAGAGCAGGTTATTGCAAACAAAGAAAGAGAAGGCAGTTGAGTCTTCACAGGATGTGCTCACATTCGTGTAGGGAAAGGCAGTTGAGGCTACCATGGATATGGAGGATTTTTTTCAGCAAAATGTATTCAGGGAAGAGGAAGAGACAACATACGAATGTGTTGTCACAACCATACTGTCGGGAGAGTTGCAGGATGAGTTACTTATGGATTTAGTGGATGGTAGCGATCCCAAAAGTGGTAGGGACAGATTATGGATACTGAAGGAAGAAGTAGAAAATATACAAGAAAATGTAGAGTCACAGATAGAATCGTATGCAGACTCTGTGAGAGTCTGAAGAGAAGAAGGAAAAGAATGAAGCGACAGCAAAACCGAAGTTTCACAGCGCAGCTCTCCAGTAAATAAAGATAAGGTATGGGATGAAGTAATAGTACCCCGGGAACAAAAGCATTGGAGCTAGGAGCGTTTAGTCATATAAACGGAGACTGTTTGTGACTTTGAGACTGGACACATGACGGGAAAGTTCTTGGGGAGGGGATATGAAAAGAAACCTATGCATGTTGTAACTTACGTATTTAAAACGTTCTGTAGAAAAACAAAAATATATATATTCAATTTAGAACTGAAGTTGCGGAAGAAACTTGCAAAAGACGTTTCATTAAAATATCTTAAGATATTTCAAAAGTATATGATAATAGAGGTTTATGGACTGGTGGATGGGATTGTAATGTGATTTCAAAGATGGCAAATGAAAATGTTGTGCACATTCCTAGTATTATAAATGTTGAAGGGGAAAATGGGTATGGTTAAATACTGGGGGCAAACAAAGACTTTTTTTTTAATGCGAAAAAACAGACCATTTGATTAGCAATTGTAACAAAATGTTATATTTGTATGGAAACAGGACATGATTCAAAGAAATGTGTGAAATGTTACTGGCATTTATGGATGGATTGTGGACAAAATAAAAATAGAAATAAAGAGGTACACAATACACTACAAGAACAGGAACAAATAAGCAAGAAGAAATGAAATTGATGAAGAAAAATAGAGATAGAAGGGAGGGTATTCTAGAATCGGGGAAAGATTAGAAATAAGTGATGTTGAAGATGTAAGCTGGATCATGATGAAAGAAATGAAAACAGCTCGATTGACAAAAGAGTCTGAGAATATTTAGGAGACTAGGAATAATGAAAGTATTTAACTGTTGGGTATTGGTGTTAAATTTTAATAGTATAAAGAATCTGGGGAGAAGATTAGGTGTTTTAGAGTGGTGTAAGAATTTTGATTGTGATATAATTGGAAGACACAAGATTTTTAACAGAAGAAGAAGAAGAAGAAAGATTGCAAACTAAGGTGTTGTGGATGAATGTTTGTAACTTGGGAAAAGGTACTTGTTCAGGGATAGCTATTAAAGTACTGACTGTTACATTAGTAATGGATAGGATAACTATTACTGACGTAAGGTGGGAAGAACATATATACATAGTAACTGCAATATATGCATTTGTAATGAAAGATGGAGAGTACATAAAGACTGTTGTGTAGCAAAAAGAATGGAAATAGATTTAAACTGTAATTTGAGAAAGAAAAGGAATAAGGGTAATGACTTTAAAAAGATAACGGGCACAGTTGGGTGTGGTCAATTGAATATATAGAAGAGAGAGAACACAAAACGGAGGTTATTTTTTAATCTCAACTAATCTCTCAACTGGTTTACAAACTGTGGAGGAGGGAGTTATAGATGCAGGTTTTTCAGGCCAACGGGCTGTTTTGGATTAAGTTGAAAGGAAAGGAAGAATTTTTGTAAATACTGGAAAGGGAATGAAAAGAATATATGAAGGTAAATGGAATGATAAGGGAAAACAAACATATTGAAATTATGGCAAGATCATGCAGACATGAAAAAATTTGAGAGAGAATTTTGTCCCGACTGGTCAGAATGGTGGGTCTTTTTCAAAAAGAAATACAAATATTGTTGTATGGAATGAGAGAGAGACACGAGGAAAGAATAAATAAATTATGGGGAATTAAGTGATGAAGCATTTGTTGGGTAACATTTTCTGAACAGGATAATAAGGCTTTAGAAAAGACAGTTGCTGTGGATGAATTAGATTATTGAAATTAGCAAATTTAGAATCAGCAGCTGGACTAGATATAGAAATACAAAATGTAAAAGAATATAGCAGTATCACAAAAGAAATGTTTTTTTTGTAGCAGTGTTAAATGAATAGATAAATGAAAGCTGTAAGAAGAAAAATTGTGCAGTGGTATATTCATTCCTTTCTCCTTTTTTCCATATGAATCTGAAGTACAGAATTGGAGGCCTATAATATCAGTACTAAGATAAGCAATGTATGTATTGCAGCATATTAACAAAATAAAGTTAGAGCTTTAGTGAGTGAGGGAATAGTGGTTAAAAGAGGCGTAAGGCAAGGATGTCCACTAAGTAATGTAATATTTGCATTTGTAATAAATATGATATAGAGATGTATAAATAGAGCTGTGTTGGGTATTTGATATATATCCAAGATGTATATTGAACTATGTGCTGTGTTGTATGTGGATGCCTGTTACAAAAATGCAGAAGGAAGAAAACTTTATTTGAATGAAGGTTTTAAAGCAGTAGATTTTATATCTGATTAAGGATAAAAGTAAGGGGGTAGGACGTGACTGGATAGCAAGGCAGACTGAATTCTGTATGGAAGAAATAAAAGTTTTCGGAGTTTGTTTTGGGAAGCAGGAAGTCAGAGACTTGCAACAGAAAAAAAGAGAGAATGAAAAATACTTGTCTGTTCTAGAAATCTTTTAGGTTACAGTTCAAGAAAAAATATTTTGATATTATTGGCAAAAATGGCATAATTAGCAAGCAGTTTTTATTTTACTGTTGGTATGTGAAATATAAAAATATACTATTATTTTTTTCATTTAGAAGGTGATCCAGATTGAACCCGGTTAAAAGATATGCATTGCATGTTTCAAAAGAAGGAGGTTTAGGAATAATCAGTCCTGTTGTTTATGTAGTGTCAGTGAACTTGTATAACATTTTAAAATGGCTGAAATATGATCACAAATGAATCCTAACTTAAATGTTAAAATATAAGTATGGAAAAGGAATGCAGTTCAGCTCAAAGATTTTAAGAGGGAGAATCTGTATAATGATGAAATAATTAAGAATGATTGAGACTGAGAATGAAAGGAAAGAGGAGTGGTACACTAATATGTGTTTTAACTTGTACCCTTGGAAAGATTTACAGGAGGAGAGAAGTAGAGCAAAAGCGCAGAAAGATGCAAAGCTATACGAGAATGTCAGGATGTTTTGTGGAGGCTGACAGTAAGGAGGCTACCGGTTAAAATGAAGGTGCCATACAAGTAAGAAATGCTAGAATGTTTATTCATTATAAGGAAGTTGAGATGGGTGAACAGCAAAAAAGTTGTACAATTTTAAGTTTTAGGAGATCTAAACTATTTACAATGTATTTTAAGAGTGGAGGATATGAAAATGGATATTATTGAATGTGGCTACTATAAAGACAGAAACATATGCAGTAATATTTTGTATGATATGGACAATATGGAATCGGTGAAAGAAATGACGTTCAGTGGAAAAGGGATTTGGTTAGAATGTTAAATAAAATTTTGGCTGTGGAAGGTAGAGGCAGGGTCATAGTATAGGAATAATACTAAGTTGATGTGATCAAAAGATGTTCGTATAGAAGTGTACACTGTATATACTGTAAATATTGTGTATACAGAGGATATAAAAAGTGTACAAACCCCTGTTAAAATGTGAGGTTTTTGTGATATAAAAAAATGAGACCACAATAAATCATTTCAAAACTTTTCCCACCTTTAATTTGACCTATAACCTGTACAATTCAGTTGAAAAACAAATCTGTTGCGGGAAAAAATATAAAGAATAAAAAATCTACAATAAGCTGGTTGCATAAATGTGGATACCCTTAAACTAATACTTGAAGCATGCTTTGATTTAATTACAGCATTCAGTCTTCTTGGGTAGGAGTGTATCAGCATGGCACATCATGACTTGGCAATATTTGCCCACTCTTCCTTGCAAAAGCGATCCAAATCTGTCAGATTGCGAGGGCATCTCCTGTGCACAGCCCTCTTCAGGTCACCCCACAGATTTTCTATTGGATTCAAGTCTGGGCTCTGGCTGGGCCATTCCAAAACTTTAATTTTCTTCTGGTGAAGCCATTCTTTTGTTGATTTGGATGTATGCTTGGGGTCATTGTCATGTTGAAAGGTGAAATTCCTCTTCATCTTTAGCTTTCTAGCAGATGCCTGAAGGTTTGGGGCCAAAAGTGACTGGGATTTGGAACTGTTCATAATTACTTCAACATTGACTGAAAAGCCCCATTTCCAGCTGAAGAAAAGCAACCCAAAGCATGATACTGCCACCACCATGCTTCACCATGGGGATGGTATTCTTTTGGTAATGCGAAGTGCTGTTTACGCACCAAACGTACCTTTTGGAATTGTGGCCAAAAAGTTCTACTTTGGTCTCATCAGACCACAACACCTTTTCTCACATGCTTTTGGGAGTCTAGATATATTGTTTTGCAAATTTTAGCTGGGTCTGGGTGTTTTTTTTTTTTTTTTTTTTCGTCTTGCAACCCTACCCAATAGTCCAGACGTATGCAGAATACGGGAGATTGTTGTCACATGTAGCACACAACCAGTACTTGCCAGAAATTCCTGCAGCTCCTTCAGTGTTGCTGTAGGTTTCTTGTCAGCCTCCCTGACCAGTTTTCGTCTTGTCTTTTCATCAGTTTTGGAGGGACGTCCAGTTCTTTGCAATGTCACTGTTGTCCTATATTTTCTCCCCTTTTTAATGACCGTCTTCACTGTTTTCCATGGTATATCCAATGCAGTGGAAATCTTTTTGTACCTTTCTCCTGATACCTTTCAACAATGAGATCCCTTTTATGGATTGTAAGCTCTCTGTGAACCATAGCTTTTGCTGTAGCAGGCAACTGAGTAAATGTCAGGAAAATCCTACCAGGACAGCTGAACTTTTATTTGGGGTTATTCGGAGTCTCACTAATTGATGGCAGGTGTGTACCCAAAAAGACTGAATACTGTAATTAAATCAAAATGTGGTCTCATTTTTTTATATCACAAAAACCTTACATTTTAACAGGGGTGTGTACACTTTTTATATACACTGTATATATTGTCAGCGTAGTATAATTACTGTAAGCCTTTTAAGTAAAGGACGTCCTGCTCTTTTTCGATGCCATGGGATCTTTTACGTCCACCTGAACTACCATCAACTCTAGCACATGGGGCTTTTGTTTAAGGTCTCAGCTGAAGGATGGCACACTGGAGTACAATGTCAACAATTGATCTACCTGGTATGGGAACAGAACCCACAGCCTTCTGTAATAAAGGTGAGTGTGCTACCTGTTGCGCCACTGATACTGCCTATTATAATAAAGCAGCCAAACTTGCTATCAACCTTGTGTATAGGACTCAATATTGCAGAACCCTAAAACACTATAATCTGGTTTCACATACGCTCAACTTATCACTGCACACAGTTTTGTATGTGCACCAGAAAAATGACCACTGCTAAAAGATACCATGTACTCTCCTGGTTGAGAGCATTGTTGTGATTACTAATAGCTTATTAGTTGAACAAAGTCTAATAACTCTGCATGTGAGTCACTGTGCTCCCATTACATATCTACACTCTGACACACCATCCCAATATACCTAAATCAGATGTGAACCTTTCCACCTTCATGCCCTTAGTAAAACACCTAAACTATTGCTGGTCATGTACGTGCTTCTCTACTGAGTAACAGCAGTTTCCTTTGTCAGCTAATACCCCCTATCCCTGTATAATCTCTGTCCCCTTCTGCACAGCAACTATTTCTACCACTTCTCAGTTTCTTTCTTTTCTACCTTAATTGTCACTTTACATTTCAGTTTCTTTCCGAGCTTCCCGCTTTGTCCATCTCCTGCAGTTACTCTCTGCCACTTTCTTATAAGTGGGTTCTATGTCAGCAAGTCCCGCAGTATTCTTACCCCTTGTTGTCATTGTCTCCTGAATTAAACGCTGCTTCTCTGTTAGCTTTAGCTACCTACCTACTGACTAATGCTTCACACTACTTACCTCACATGTATTTGCTATATTAATTGGATCGGCTGGAGCGTTTCTCCCAGGGCCCCTCCTGAAAATGGGCTTTGCTCAATCTGATTTTTCTATTAAAAAAAGACAAATAAGTAAATATACCTGCTGTACTAAACTTAGTTGTCTGTTCGTTGCATTATTTATTTATTTTTTTAAATATTTGTTTACTATTACAGCATACAAATAATGCACACAGACTCAGTAAAATAGCATCAGTCCGAAACAAGGAAGGAAGTAATTTGGATAAAACAAACAGAAAAATACCAGAAGAGTCCCGAAAGAATCTCTAGAACAGATAGCAGTACTTCTTTCCAGTTTTTAAATTGTGTCTTAAACATGTTGGTAAGTTTTAAAGCTTTTAACAAATTTCTAGTGGTACTTAACGGAAATGTTTTACAAAGAGGTCCATTTGAGCATAGTATTTCACTTTGACAGAGGCTCCCCGAATGAAGCACTGGACTTCTGGTTCATTAACTGCACATGATTTTCTAAGGGGTAATCGAGGCTTTTATAGAATGGATAAATACTTGTTACCATTGATAAAAATCCAGAAATGGAGTTTATTAAAATATCAAAATAGACAGCCTCATTTTATGACTCCAGCTTGCAGAACTCCTCATTGAGATTGGCTTATTGATTTCCAAACTCTGGAGTGTAGCAAGCCTTGTGATTTGTTCTTTTAAAAACGTTTTGATGTTGTGACAAGTTTATGTCCTGGAGGTGTAGAGTTAACCCTTTGTCCTAAATATTCCAAATAAAAGGGTGAGTGAAGTGAAGTTTTTCTTCCCTGCCAAACATTCAAAGTCAAACGAGGTTTAGTTAAGCAGTTCAAGGTATATATATAACCAAGCAACTTTACTTTGGTAAAGCAGTGTCTACCCCCCCCCCCAACATGGAGTTATGCCTGTAAGAAAGGTCACTGTTCTTAAATATTTGACTGCTTGAAAATTAAGGAAATTCAAACTGAAAACCTTCAGAGAACTTGATACATACTAATGAAAAGTGATCAGGATAAATTGAGGTGTTCATGATTATGCATAGAAAGTTGAAAGCAAAATAATGTCATCTCACAGTTTTCTAAGCTGTTTTGTTAAGCAATTACTAACCCCCTGAAATCTCGGGCAATTTTAGTTTGGATAGACTTTCTATAGATAAGAATGTTAGAGACTGAGAAAATATTTTTGGTTTGTAAATATTTAAGCCATGCAAGGCCAAAGAAGAGGCCAGCATCAAGTAGAAATGTGAAATAACTTAACAGCACTTAAGATTATAAACCTAAAAAATGGAAATATGAAGATAGCACAAATATTTAAGAAAGTAAGTTTATCACAAGATGTGGAAGAACTGAATAAAGCGTAGAAAATTGTATAAAAATAGCATTCCACCTTTGGTATCTCCCATAATTGTTTTCACTGGAGAAAGGTAAATTTGGGGAAAAGGTTACAGTTTGATAGCAGAAAATAAGAAATACTTGAGCAAAACTAGGTATAGTAGTTCAAAAGCAGATGGGTGAGTTGTCCAAATTTAATTTACAACTGGATACTAGTAAAAAAATGAAGAGATATGAGGAATATCCCTTGGCAAGAAGAATGGGTAATGACATCTGTAAAAGTGATGGTCGAAATTGAAAAGTTAAAGATCTTAGGATGAGTAATTGATATGTTAGGCAAAATAAAACAATTATGCGAAATTGTTCAGTAAGGAGAAAGTAG
>NC_056737.1:1105300253-1105332753 GCF_019279795.1 Protopterus annectens | reverse complement strand
AAAGGAAAGCATTATAGATTGGAGCCTTATAAACAACAATCCTCAATGGTACAAAGCAGGCACCCTACCCGAAGACATGAGCGACCACCTCCTAACCTATATATTGAGAAAAAAAGAAGATACACCCCACCAATCCACCTTTATAACCCGTAGGAACACAAAGAACTTTAACCTACATAGTTTCCAATCTGATCTAAGCCTATGCAGATGGGCCAAACTCAAAACACTACCCCTTGACCAAGCAGTAGCAGAATTCAACAACACCTTCCTAACCATCTTAGACAAGTATGCCCCCAAACACAAGATTCAGAACCAAAAGTAAAATGGCTCCATGGCTAACCTATACCACTAGACAAAAGCTTACTTCTAGAAATAGAGCATGGACCTCATGGAGAACGACCAAATCCCCACAAGCCCACACAACTTACAAATAGATTAGAAATGACACTAAAAAATCCATTATGTTAGACGAGCAAAACTATTTTAACCTACAACAAAAATACCAACATCAGCCTCAAAAATTTTGGTCAGGTCTAAACAAACTACTCCACCCAGGCAAATCATCAACCCCCGCCCCCTCTTCAACCTTAAATCTACCCCCTGAATCAGTAGCTAGTACCTTTTAACACTTTTTTTCTCTGAAACCGTCAAATCACTAGCCAATAGTCTATCTCCCTCCTCTTCTTCCACAACCTCACCTACTCATATGCACCCCTCTCTCTTAAAACTAGAGCCCATCTCCACAGACTATATCAAACACTCACTAGAAGAATTAAAGCCTACCACCCTTGCAGCCGACCAACTTCCCGCAGAATTCCTACAAAAGGCCGCTAAAGTAATAGCTTACCCCATCTCTATCTTAATCAATCGCACGATCCTAGAATCGTACACCCCCTCCATCTGGAAAATCTCACACATTCTTCCACTCCACAAAGGAGGGAACTCCACAGAACTCTCAAATTATAGAACTCTCAAATTATAGACCTATCGCAATTCTATCTCCCCTAGCTAAAATAATGGAGAAATGCATACAGAAACAACTATTAGCTCACCTCACCCACAACTCTCTCCTAGCCTCATCCCAACATGGTTTTAGACCAGCCCACAGCACAACCACTGCCCTTCTCTCCTTCTGTCACACAATTAATTAATTACAACAGTAATCAAAACCTGCTGTCCTCTGCCCTCTTCCTCGATCTATCTAAAGCATTCGACATGGTAAATCACACCTTACTCCTAGACTCCCTCAACTCACTATCCATAGATAAATCTACCTATGACTGGTTCCTCTCATACCTAAATGGATGACAACAAGATGTATTATGGAAAGACCATCAATCCCCCCTTCTACCCAAAACTCTTGGCGTTCCCCGAGGCTCCATTCTAGGTCCCCTTCTTTTCTCTATATTCATCAATGATCTACCCAAAATTATACCACAGGCTACCGCCATACAGTACGCAGATGATTCCACACTTATCTGCACTGCCTCTACTCCAGCAGAACTACAATCACTTATTTTTAAAATCGTTTTTTTCTCAAAACTTGCATTTTTTTGGCCTAGCACTCTTGTGTGGGGTCATTTACTGCACTGTTATAACTTGTTGATACTTGTGAACCTCTGCTATCTCTGAAAAAACAAAAAAAATCTTGCTTTTTTCCCACTTTTCTGAGATTTAAAAAAGTTCAGTTACAGGGTGGGCAGCGCCGCCTAATTGGGTTTAAACTATTCCTGGCTCCACAAAGTCTGCTCTTCACTTTTTCCCTTAGAACTGCTCTATCTCTCAATTTAAACACCATATTCTCATTCTAAGGGCCTTCACTGGTCCAATTAAGTAATCCTACAAGTTAGCACTATTAAACCATAAGCACTACTTACTCTTATACTCTCTACGATTACCCTGTCCTCTATTGGTCCGTCTTAAATTCAGTTTTCCTATATTACTCTAGCATGTCCAAAGGTCAGTCAATGGTTTCCTCTCCAGTCCATCTGGTGAATCTGGGAATTTTGAGGCAATGTTACAACTGTCTCATGTACACGGACAACCCTCTCCTCCTCCAAACAGGTTCAAATATATGTGAGAGATGCAACTATTTAGCCAAACTGGAGGCTGAGCTCCCTCATCTCAAAACTGGTGTTACCAGTCAGGAGGAGAAGGTAACCTCACACAACACAATTCCAGTATCACATAGTCCCACCACATCAGCGAACCAAACACATAAATACACAAAAACATACTTGGAGGCTCTAAATAAAAATCTACCTAAGCAACAGAGACCTCCAAAGCACACATCCAAGCAAACGCTACCTCAAAACAAAACACGCACAACACACAGCCCACAAAGTCAGTGTGCCAAGCAGCCACAGCCCTTAAGGCTGAATAACACACCTGATACTCGTGTAATAGGTGACTCTATTGTCAGACACACTGACGTCCCGCTCACCAGGCTGAATAAAGAGAAGGTCACGGTGAGCTGCCTGTCGGGTGCTAGGATCCGCCACATAACGCAAGCACTCTGGTCACTCCAAAGCAAATACAAATATGACTCAGTCATTGTACATGCTGGTGTGAATGACCCGAGACGTACCTCCCTGGACTACATGAAAAGAGGCGTAGAGGAGCTCTCTGATCACGTAGCCCAGGCTGGTATGACCCTGACCTTGAGCAGCATCTTACCCTCACCTAGAATGATGCCACAGTACAAAGACAAAATGATCAATTTTAACAATTGGCTAAAATTTTGGTGTCATTCAAAGGGGATCCAGTGTCTGTCAGCCTGGGATGACATGCTCGACAAGCCACGTTGCTTCACTAGGGACGGCTTGCACCTGTCACCACTGGGCTTTTGGATATTGGCAAAGGCTCTTGCCACCCCCATAGTGCCTTTTTTAGGCAAGGCTCAAAAGTCAAACCCAACCCCATAGACAGCACAAGGAACAAGAAAGTAAGGGTAATGCTGCTTAACGCCACAAGTCTTAACCTTAAGATGCACGCACTCAAAGCTCTCCTCGGTATGGAGAACATCGATATCTGTGCAGTGACAGAAACCTGGTTCAAGGCTCCAGAGAGCACCCCAGCACTACCAGGCTATACCTCATATCATGCTTTTCGGCCCCAAAACCCGGACCAAACCACAAAAGGAGGGGGAGTTTCCATATTTATCAAGGATATCCACACCTCCAGGTTAGTGGCATTGTACAAAGTATCAGAGACCATCCATGTGCAACTAACAGTGGGCAAGACTGCTTTTCAGTTTATAGCATCCTACAGACCTCCCTCTCAAAGTCAGGAATCCCACTCAGCTTTCCTGAAAACATTGGAGAACATGAAGATCTCTCCGAACACCATTATATTGGGTGACTTCAACTACCCAAACATTGACTGGGAGCACTACTCAAGCCCCAGCACCTTAGCCCAAAGGTTCCTGGAAATTATAAACTCAAATGCTATGGAACAACTAGTCACCACTCCCACAAGAGGGGACAACATACTAGACCTGATCATTACCAACATGGGGACTCTATTCTCCACACCAGAAGTATATCCCTCATTGGTAAGATCAGACCATAAATTAATTTCACTGGATGTCCACATCCTGACCCCACCCCCAGCCCAGAAAACCACAGTGAAAAACTTCTCAAAAGCAAACTTCTCACTTCTCAAAACCGAAATGGAATCCTTCAGGGCCCCAGGGCCAGTGGAAACTACGGCCCAAACTGCAGAATCCTATATAAACGCATTCCACGGACATCTCCAGGAATGCATGGATCATGCTATCCCAAACAAAACCAAGACCCAATCATCCAAAGGCAGATGTCCAGTCTGGTGGACCCCTGCCATAAATAAACTGTACAACAGAAGGAGGAAGCTACTACATGATAGACCAAAATCCCTAATAGGGAAGGCATCTCTGATCAGTACTAGCAAAAAATTACGATCCCTCATAAAATCCTCCAAGGCCAGTTTCGAGAGAAAAATTGCACAGGACACTAAAGACAATCATAAGGCTTTTTTCAGTTATGTTAGGAACCTGGGATGCAACTCCCAGACTTGTTCTGAGTTGATTCTAAACGACAAAAAATACATTGAACCCACAGACATCGCCAATATCCTGGCAAACAGGTTCAGTGCAAACCCCCAAAAGAGCAAGTATCTATCCCGGCAGAGGGCTGCCTCCCAAACATCTCTGATGCTCAGGTGAAGGCTGCCCTCTCCAAAGCAAAAAACACTGCTTCCATGGGACCAGCTGGCATCCCAGGTTGCGTCCTGCATGAACTCCAAGAGGAACTAATCCCTCAAATAAAACCGCTATACAATCTCAGCCTCACTACAGGATATGTGCCCACAGAATGGCGTACAGCAACAGTGGTCCCACTCCACAAACGTGGAGCCTCTATGGACCCTGGAAACTATCGCCCCATAAGCCTGACTAGCTTAGTCTGCAAGGCTATGGAGAGGATCGTCATGGAGCTCATAAACAAAGACATTGGGGACCTACAGACACTAGATCCTACCCAGTTCGGCTTTGTCAAGGGCAGATCCTGCCTTTTGAACCTGGTTGACTTCTTCGAAACAGTCACCAAAGCCATAGATGAAGGGAAGGTAGTCCACACAGCCTATCTGGACCTTGCAAAGGCATTTGACACAATACCCCACTTGGGCATCATAGATAAGCTATGCAGCTTAAATATAAACCCCTATGTCACAAGATGGGTCGCAAACTGGCTCAAAGACGGAACCCACAGAGTGAGAGTTGCTGGAGCCATGTCACACTCGAAACCTGTCACAAGTGGCATCCCACAGGGTTCTGTCCTGGGACTACTCTTGTTCGGTATATACTTTTCCGAGGTACAGGCAAACGTGGGAGGACTATGGCTCACCCAGTTCGCAGATGACTGCAACTGGGCGCCATAATCGACTCTCCAGCTGACACAAACATCCTTTAAAAAGGTCTCACAGAGACAGATAACTGGTGCCAGCACCATGGTTTAAAGCTAAATGCCAAAAAATGTATAGTCATACCCTTTGGCAAAAACAATGTGCCCACAAATTACCACATAGGCGGAAACCCATTAAGTTCAGAGAAAGTTATTAGGGACCTGGGGACTCAAGTTGATAGCAATCTCTCCTTTGCAAACCACATTGCCAAAGTGGTTAGAAAGACCTTCTACATAGCCCACCTCATCACGAAGGGTTTCACATCTAGATCAAGAGAGGTAATCATGCCCCTTTATTCATCCCTCATCAGGCCCATCATAGAATACAACGCCCCTTTTGGGATGTACCTTACCCGACACCTGCAGCAATTAGAAAGACCCCAAAAGTATCTCACCAAGAGGATCAAGGGTCTCAAACAGATGCCATATGCTGCTCGGTTAAAAAAAACTCAAGCTCTACTCAGTTGCATACCGCCTACTTCGAGGCGATCTATGCCTGACATACAAAGCTATGTCAAATCCAGAATTAATGGACATGCTCCACCTCAGTAAATCTAAATCCCTTAGAGCCACACGCTCGAGGGACTTGAACCTCAGCACAGAAATAAATAGAACTTGCTGGAGGGACAGGTTCATAACCCAGAGGCTCCCTTCGCTCTGGAATAGAATTCCAGTTCATGTGAGGCAGAGCACCTCACTGAATCTCTTCAAGAAGAATCTCGATAGGTGGATGGGGGATCGTAGGTTTGTCCCAGGGATTACTCCCGTGTCACTATTAGACAGAGGCACAGTAAACTAAACCTTTAAAAAGGGCACAGTATACTCAAATCAAGGGGTGGCGTAAGCCATACAGAATCGGGCTAGGCTTATAATTGCCCCAGGGCAGATAGCCTAGTATGAACCTATGAACCCAGTCTACCTTTAACAAAGTAGAAAACTGGCTACATAATCGTTTACTCCTACTGAACCCAAATAAAACCAAACTAATACTGTTCTCCCCCACCCAAAAGCAAACACCACCAAAATTTACAGTCTCTTCAAACAATGGGACTACAATTTCCCCTGACCCAAACACCAAACTACTAGGCATAATCATTGACAACAATCTGAACTACAATGCCCATATCGACAAAACCATAAAAATAGTAAACAAAAAAATAGGATCCATGTATAGAATAAAGAAATTTCTAACCCCAACTGCCAGAACCACCATAGCTCGCACACATCTTCTCTCCTCCCTTCTCTATGCCTCACCCATGCTTACTAATCTTTCCAAATCAAATCTCATCAAAATCACCAGCTGCTATAACAATATTGCTAGATTCGCCACAGGCTCCACATACAGAACCCATCACTGTAATAATCTTCAAAAACTAGACTGGCTAGAACTACCAAATCTAATATACTATAACCAACTCATACTTGTCTATAAAATCCTCTACCAACCCACCAGTACTCCTATTCTAATCATCACCCCCTATAACAACTTAACATCCCTCCGCTCATCCAGCAGAATGCTAGTACAAACTACCAAATCAACAACTCGGCTGGAGACTCTCTTTTCTCCAACGCTGCTGGAAAAAAATAGAACTCCCTTCCTCCAGAAATAACCTCTAACAGCTCCCTGCCTCAATTCTAAAAGGCACTAAAGACACACATGCTCAAACTCTGGCTATGTCCATGCTTAAACCCCGACTGAAATTAACACAAATGACACTGAAAAAGTAACTATTTACACTCCCTTCAAAACCCAAACTAACCCAAAAACACAGTAACTAATTAAGCCCTTCGAAACTAAAACTAACCAAAAACATAAGCAAATTTTATTCCTACTTCACTGAAGTGTATACCAACTCCTCCCTTAACAACCTCCTCCACTAAACAAAACCCTTCCTTATACCCTTCTACTCCTTTCCCCCAGCTTTCTATCTGACTTTTGCTATCGCTCAGTCTTGCCCCTACCAACAGAAAGTCCTCTCTGACTTCAATTCTTCAAAGAATTTTCCTTTCTGTCATACCTTTTAGTAACCTGTAACTGTCTTTTACCTCTGATCCATTGCTAACGTTCAGAACTCTTTTCAATATGCTCCCCCCCCTCAGTTTATCTAAACTTTGTAACCGCTCTATTTCTATATTTTAAACATCTTGTTACCTATATTTTTATCTGTATTAAATAATGCATTCCTATATTTTAAACCTCTTATTACCTACACTATTATTTGTATTTAACATCTATTCTTACATGTTTTTGTTACTAAATGTTTTTGATAATAATTGGAGCTTTTCGCTGACCTGTTTGGTTGCATGGAAGGTGCCGTTGAAGCTTTGGAAGCTGACCAGCTGTTATCTCCTGTGCAGGATGTTAGCCTTAAAGCTAAGGCTAATGCAGCAGTGTTCATTTGAACATCCGCTGTTATGGTAAGTTTTTGCTTAAACAACTACACTTTTTTCTCCTCTTCGACTCTTCCACAGCACTCAGTCTGTGAACTAGTTGGTGCCGAATATTTAAGATGCCTGTTTAAGCAGTCTAGTAACTTTATAATGATCTAAATGTCAAAGGAACAAATTGGTTATGTTTCTCTCTAAAAGGTATGCAGAACTTTCCATAAAGGTGCCTCTTTGTCAGTCCACCGGTTAAAGATCCTGTTTCTGCCTGGAATTACACTTTGCAGTAGAAGATGTGATTTAGTGATTTAGGCGTGCATGGACGGAGAAATGGTGTACTTGCAAAGTCCTGCACAAGTGTGGTTGATTTTTCCGAATGGGTTCAGAGTGATTTCAGATAAGGAACTACCCACGTAATGGTTGTGTATTGCTTGCATCAGACAGAGTCAGCCCTGAACTAAAACTGTTGCAACTGCTGGATTTACAAGCTGCAGAAGAGAGGGCATCGAATGTTAGGTCCCACGGTTCGAGACTAACAAGGATGACAGTAGCATGTGGTCCCTGGCTGCTGTGCGCTCCTGCCCTGGTGCGCTTACTCTGATATTTCTCAGCTCAATCCCTTTTGAATATTGACCTGCCTGCCCTACAGGTGTCGGAGGATTTCCTGCCTGCCTACAGTACTGAAAGACTATCTGCCTCCCTTATCTACTCCTCTATCAAGGAACCAAAATATTTCTCAGCTCAATCCCTTTTGAATATTGACCTGCCTGCCCTACAGGTGTCGGAAGATTTCCTGCCTGCCTACAGTACTGAAAGACTATCTGCCTCCCTTATCTACTCCTCTATCAAGGAACCAAAGTAGGTTATGGGCTCTGCACTGACGATGTCTTAGCCTCTGCTCCAGTCAACCTATAGAGTGTATTAGTTCCCTGTGCTTGTGTGCCTAGCAGCGGTACCTCTCCCTCTCATATCCCTTACTCTTGCCTTCTCCTGCCTCTACACTACTCTCTTTTTCTTGATACTTTCCTCTTTTCCCTGCCCTAGCCACTAGGTGGCTCTCCTTATTCTCTTTCTCCATCACTACTTCTCATGCCTAGAATCAGCCCTCAAAGTTATTTGTTACTTTCCCTATCTCCCTAAGCTCGATATTCTATCTTTCCGTCTGCCTATCTCCCTGCTAATAGTGCTGGTACTGCTCCAGTACTCTGCCTGACCTCTCAGCTCCTCCTCACCCCTCTCGACCTTACCTCCTACTGCTTGTTTTCTACCTACTCCTGCATAACTATTTCTATTTCTCTGGTCTACTTTGGTCTCCTGTCTTTCTCCTCCTTCCATATACTGTCTGCTCCTGCCATACCTACCAGCATTTCTGATTGTCTCCGCTCTCCACCTCTGTTGTGTGTACCCGCTCCGTTAAGCCCCTCTCGGGCTCACTCCGCCCTCCCTACCCCCAATTCCCACCCACCCCGGGTCCTAACCTTATAGTACTGTTAGCCACTCCCCTATCCCTCACTTCCAATCCTTCTCCTTCCCGCTCAAACTTCCTCCCACCCACTCACACCCCACCTCTACAACACACTCCCACTGTATTTTTCCCATTCCACCTCTCTACATCTTTTACTTATCTATCTCACGTTAATCCTTACCACTTTACTGTCCACTCTTCCCTATTCCTATTATACCTTTATATCTACTCTACAGTAGAATACCCCTTTTACAACCTGCCTCCCATACACTCTATTGCCTTTTCTACCTTCTCAAACACATCTTACCATGGCTCCCTACCCGCATAGCCAGCATTTACTGTCATTCCTGCTACTCTCCACCCTATGCTCAATCTATCTCCTATCCTCTTACAAGATATCACTTGATATTCTATCCCTCCTTCCACATAAACACACCTCTACATTCATTACTCCACTTATCTCTTATCCTTTTACTTCATCAACCCCCAATTATCAACTACCAAAATTCCACAGACTTAGACATCTCAACTATGTCTTGACAACTTATAACAAAAATAAAATTCTAACCTTACATAAACTCTACCTGGTTATCAAATGTAGCAATCCTACCCTTCAAGATGGTGATATCCACCCTAACCCTGGCCCTTCACTCTCTTCCCCCACAGTATATACGCCCAAAATCAATAACAGCTTCTTAATCGGACATCTTAATACCCAAAGCTTAAACAACAAAGTACCATACCTACATGCCCTCCTTCACATACACTCATTTGATATTCTATGCCTCTCAGAAACCTGGCTAAAACCTAGCACTAAAGACACTGAAATAATTCCCCAAGGCTATAACATAGTAAGACTCGATCGCCCCAAAAGAAAAGGTGGTGGTGTTGCTATTCTTTTTAAAAACCACCTAAATATCACTAGCCTTCCACCCCTATCATCTCAAGATAGCAAGATAGAATCCATCATTATCAAACTCCAATTAAATTCCAAAAAATCCATATATTTCAACTGTCTGTACCTGCCTCCTGGTAACAATATTCCTATACTCGAAGATTATCTTAGTTGCATATCAACTACTTATCCACAGGAAACCATCATTCTAGGAGACCTGAACATAGACTGGAATAGCATTAATGCAGACAATCCTTCATCCCATATTAACCTTCACGGCTTCACCCAAACCATTACCTTAACTACTAGGCTCAATAAACACACTAATCGAGAAAGTATTTTAGACTGGATACTTATAAACAGACCAAAAACTAATTACAAAGTAGGAACCTTGCCAGACGATGTTAGTGACCACTCCTTAACTTTTATAACAAGAAAAAAACTGACTGTCCAAATCCCACATTACTAGAAAAATGCACCATCAAACATTTTAATCCTGACCTATTTCAAGCGAACTCAGCGCATGTAACTGGAACCCATTAAAACACTCCTCTTGAAGATGCAGTACTACATTTTAACAAAATATTTTTATCCATTCTTGACACACATGCACCAGAACGTGCTATTAGAATAAAATCCAATACAGCCCCTTGGCTCTCCCATGAAACCAAAAATCTTATTCTCGCTAGGAATAAAGTCTGGGCTAGCTGGAGATCCCACAGAAATAAAACAGATCTCCTACTCTTCAGACAGCATAGAAATCTAACTAAAAAAGCAGTCATAGCCGATAAAAAGAAATTCTATATTGACCTTCAACAAACCCATCTTAACAATTCTAAACTTTTCTGGTCCTCAATCAATAAACTCCTCTCACCAGGAACTTCCAAAACACCTTCCCCTCTAAATGCAGACCCTGATACCCCACAACAGACTGCAGATGCTCTTAACTCATTCTTCACTGAAACTATTCAAGCACTAGCTAAACAACTTAATGCTAACAACTTCTGTCCTCTGAGTAAACCAACCACCTCCTCTTTTAACTTTTCTCTACAGCCTATCTCCACATCATATATTCACAGACTTCTTCTTAAGCTAAAACCATGTACCCCCTCTGCTGATAAACTCCCTTCCCTTTTTCTTCAAAAGGCTGCTAAGGTTGTTGCATATCCTATATCTATTCTTATAAATAGGACAATTAGTGAAGGAATCATCCCCGAAGTATGGAAGGTATCTCATATAATCCCTCTTCACAAAGGTGGAAACTCAACTGACTACTCCAACTATAGGCCTATTGCCCTCCTCTCACCTCTGTCCAAAATTATGGAAAGGTGTATCCACCTTCAACTCGTACAATATCTCTCAAAGCATAACATAATAGCAAACTGCCAACATGGCTTTAGACCACATCACAGTACTACCACTGCCCTACTTTCTTTTGTAGAGACTATAAACCAGAACCGAAACAACAACTTACTCTCTTCTGCCCTCTTCATTGACCTCTCCAAAGCATTCGATATGGTAAACCACCCCTTATTACTTAATACTCTCGAATCCATCTCATTTGATCCCCAGCTATTAAATGGTTTAAATCTTACCTCACTGACAGAAAACAAGCTGTTCTCTGGGATAATCACATCTCATCTCTCCTGCCTGTTTCCATTGGGGTTCCTCAAGGCTCTATCCTCGGCCCACTTCTTTTCTCCCTCTTCATTAATGATCTTCAAACAATAATCCCTCAAGCAACCTGCATTCAATATGCAGATGATTCAACACTCATTTGCTCAGCTCCATCTACCCCAGAACTAATCTCTCTCACCCAAAAAGTATTCAGTACAGTAGAAACATGGTTCTCTAGTCGCTTCCTCTTACTAAATGCCAAAAAAAACAAACTTCTTCTTTTTTCTCCCACATCTAGAACCTCCCCCTTAGATTTCTCCATCTCTTCAAACAGCGCCACTGTTATCTTACCTGACACTTCAACTAAATTATTAGGTATTACAATCGACAATAAACTCTCTTTCGACCTACACATTAACAACTCCATAAAGTTAGTTAACAGAAAGATAGGATCCTTATATCGAATCAGACCTTTTCTTACACCACCTACCAGAACAAGGATTGCTCACTCTCATCTTATATCAACTCTTCTGTATGCTGCGCCTATCTTCACTAACCTAAAAAAAAACAGCCTTAGCAAACTGACAACCTGTTATAATAACATTGCCCGCTTTGCTACTGGTAATCTCTATAGAACTCATCACTGCCTCAACTTACAACTTCTAGGCTGGCCTGAGTTTCAAAACTATCTTTTAATCCATCAACTCTGCATTGCCCATAAAATACTATACCAACCTAATAATACCCCCATACTCTCTCAACTCATAACCCCTTATAAAAATCTCAACTCTCTCCGCTCATCCAGCAAACTTCTGACAAGTTCAACAAAGTCAAATAATAATGCTGGTGACTCTCTATTTACCAATGCTATTGGGACAAAATGGAATTTGTTACCCACTAGCTTAACAAAGATAACTTCATTGCCCCTTTTCAAACAAAACATTAAAATGCATTTCCAAAATCACTGGCTTTGCTCCTGTAATAAACCTGATTAGTCTATCTCTATTACTACCTAACAGAACCTTTTCTGTTCTCCTTTCTACTCTGCTTGCTTCCTGACTTTCTTTGCTCTTCCCCTTACTTCTCTACCTGCTATCCTGCAGTGCATCCACTCTTATTTTCACCACTTTCTATTCCCACCTTCTTTATTTCTCCTTACCCTTGCTTTTTTCCATATTAATCCAATCAGTATTTTTCCTACTTGTTAATTGAGAATTGAACTGTATGGAGTGTTTATAGTAACTAACTCCTGTAGTAGTTTTTTATACATAAGAGTGTTATCTTTTATTTTTAATGTTTTGCTTGCTAACTCTATTACTAACTCTTAGATTTTCATTATTATTAGTACTGCTAGTACATTTTTGTATGACAATTTGTGTTTGTATGTAAATTTTTTCATCTCAGAATGTATCTTACTCTGTGGAGCTTTTCTCCCCGGGCCTCTACTGAAAATGGAAATTTCTCCAGCTAGACTAGCCCGGTCAACAAATGTAAAATAAAAAAATGTAAAATAAATAAAATAAAATAGTTCCAGTTTGAGCCAGCTGCTGATGATGAACTCCAGATTTGTTTCCTGGACAGCTCTCTTCCTGGTGGCTACCACTTCCGTCGAAGAATTTTTGATCTTTAAGGTTTATCAGTGCATCTTCATACATTGATTCCATTAATAGAGTGCATACGAGAACCGATTTGTATCCATCCTTTTATGTGGAAAGTTGTGACAGAAGCAAATGTTAATCAGACAGATGGTTAATCTTCCACATTTCTTTCTAAGTTATTCCATTTAAGGTGCAGTATCTGTTACACTGCATGATTATTCCTAGACTGGCTAGGTTTTATGTACCTACAAGAAAGGTGATCAGAGAATGTCTCAGTGTTTGCTTTTTTTATCTCAGATTCTTGGCAGGAAAACTATGAAAGCTAACTCTGTGCCCATGTAGGTTTCAAACTGCACTAAATTTTGTCGTCGCTTTTAATTGTACCCTACTGCTCTTTCTGTCAAGACTAAGGCTACATCTCAGATTTCTTTAAGAATAAATTCTTGGATGATATTTGTGCACTGGATAAATGGGCATCACTGAATACTTTTGCAAGACAATATCTGCTTTGATTTCTAAATCCAGTTCATCCTTTGGTGAATCCTCATGAAAGAATTCCTGGGGAGAATAGCTTGGGGACCCCCCCCCCCAATGGTGATGGTGCTGGGACTACTGTCCTAGGGGAAAAATAAGTTGTGTACTTAAATAACTATAGGTCTGGATTCCATTGTCACAGTTTGTCCACCTTGCTGTCCCCCATCCTGTACCTGATTTTAATAGTTGCTTGTTTACAGTTTTTTTTTAACTAAGGCTGCTACCTTGCAACCCTGTAAGATAAGAGTTGAGATGGCTTCCTTTGAATGATCATGAGTGAAGGTGGGGAGCTTTGGTAGCATCGAAAATTCTTAGGTGCTGTAAGTCCTGCTGGTGTTTGCTGCTGATGTCATGGCGGTGATGATGGGACTGTCATTCACAATCTTTCATTACGTGACGTGTAAATGTTAATGTTTTGTTACCTAGACGAGGTGCAGTGTCATCAACTGCAGCATAAATAGTTTGACAGTCTTTCCCTCACTCGACAGTTTGAATGATATGTTAGTGAGCTGAAACTTAAACTGAAGTGGGGTTAAAAATGGGGTGTATTAGAGGGCATAAAAATGGGGTGTATTAGAGGACAGTAATTAATTATAAGAGCTGCTTTGAAGCAAGCAGTTGAATCTTTGAAGTGTAGCAGAAATGGGTAATATATTGGCTCTGGTATGGTTGAGGCAGAGAAACCTTTTAGTTTTTCTGTGAAAGCTAGGATGGAGAAGGGTTACCATAATTGTTGGTCTGAAGGTTGGTGTGAACTGTAAATGTGCAGCAAAGGATCTGTAACGCTGATGTTACCTCTGCCTCATGGAATAGTGTACTGTGGCTTCTCTGCTAGGGAACCTGCATTTAGAAATCCCACGAGCTAGGTCTTCAGAATTTCCTGTATTTCTAGGAGTGCTTATGTGACTAATAGCCTTGCAGTTTCATATGTCTCCCTGCATCCATCACTCTGTAAGAGGGCGGTACCATTAGCTTCCATTTGTTTCATATTACTATCATTCTTTAACTTATCTTTCCTGTCATTTAGCTTTATTTTTAGTCTAGTCTTTCTTGTCCCTTTCTCATCTGCCCCTTCTACATCTTTTTTCTTACTGCTCTCTCTTCCCCTTCCCTTTCCTTTGTATTTAGTGAAGCCAATAATTTGTAGTTGTTTGCTCCCCAGCATTTACATACCATCCATTCCATTTTTCCCAAAGGTCATTTGTCTCGTGTGTAATTGGCTTGCACAGGATGAGCACTAAAATATTTTATACAAGCCACTGCCAAGGCCTGTGCAGGTGTCTGTGTGTAGCACATTGCTGTATTCCTGGAAAATGTCTTGTTTGTCTTCTGTAAAGGACCCTGGACCAGTATTGTGCAGTTTGTAAGTAAATTGGTGCAAGCTGGAAACCTGTGAGCAGAGGACAGGTGTGTGAAAAATGCAGTAACTCGTGCCATCCATGTTCAGGAAAAATAATGGATTGACTTGTCTAGCTGGCTTCTTACCACATGAGACATACCTCTCAGTTGTACAGATTGCTGCAGAATGTTTAGATTTTTGCTTTGTTTTGCGTCTGTTACTAAATTGTGTTTTTTATTGCTGCGGTGGTACAGCGGTAGCGTTGTTACCTCACAGCAAGAGGTTCTCCTGTTCGATTCTCGGCGTGGCTTGGGAGTGCCTTCTGTGTGGAAGTCTGCATGTTCTCCCTGCGGTTTGGTAGCGTTCGAAAGACATGCGTGCATAAATGGGCGTGCCTTCGTTGAAAGTTGGGCATCGAGCTGGCACCTTGGCATTTCGTAAAAATCTATTGCCAATCATTAGCGGACCGGAGTTCTGCTGTGGCGACCCCTTACTGGGAAAAAACCGAAACACAAACAACAACAACTAAATTGTGGTTTTCCGGCAAATCACGGGGAATGAAGTCACTAAGTGGCATACATTCGAGTTTCAGATTTCATATCCATCAGAAAATGCATGCTAACAGAAATTCTGTTATTCCAAGTATGTGTATGAGCAATTTTTAAAACCTGTCCCTATTTTTGGGCCTTTGTCCCACCAGTATTTTAGCTTTGCCCAGATTTCGTGTGCTAAGAAGTTGAAAGCTATGCATTGAGGTAGTTGATGTTGCTGTGTTGTGTGTTCCTCGTCTGAGACAGCTTGTAGTGCATGGGTACATACTAGGAAAGGAGAGTATCTGAAGAGTAACTTTAAACAGCAAGTGAAGGACCCTTCTGAGAGGAACTCCTGGAAGCTCTTCAAGAGGCATGCAGTAGGAAAAGGTGGCAGGCATAAATGGAAGGTGACTGTTGAGTTGGGGACCCAAAAGATTTGAAACTGTGGCCAGACTAAGGAAATAAAGAAGAATTAAGTTACAGAACAATTCCCTTTGCATGCTGTATCACAACTAAAACTGAAGCTGAGCTCTCTCGTACTTTTCTGTGCTTCCTTCTTGTCTCTGCCTGTTCATACATGTCTCTCAATACAATGTCTTTGTTTCTTAGAAGGCCAGTATAAAATCAGATTGACTGAGATGCATTTCTTCTGTGCATGCCTGTCTTTGCTGTTATCAGCATTCTAGACTACACCTTTTGCAGAAGTTTGAATTCTTGCCTTTCATTGAAACCTAGTTTTCCTTAAAGTGTTTGTACTGCATTGTAATGGGTGTATTTGTGTGAGTAGTTGCCTGTACGTGGGTGTGAGTTGTACAAAAGACACTCCTCAACATGTTTTACCTTTGGACTAAAACTGAGCATTTGTTCTTCAGGGTACTGTTCCTTCTGCACCTTTCCGTAGCTTGCAGTTTGTCTCATACACTTTTCTCTTCATCTTTGGGATTTGGGAGTTACCTGTGCTTTATGATTTTGTCACAAGGTGCAGACAGTTAATTTATTTCTATGAAAAATGGCTAGATCACCTGTAATGTTTCTTGGTTTTGTTGTTGTAATGTACGGTGGGCCTGTAGTTAGCACATTTTAGGTGCGTAGCCTTGTATTGTGTGCAGTCAGCACATTGGTTCATGCTGACCTATTTACATTTTTTGACTGGGTTACTCTCCATAGGCATATAACCATTAGTAAAGGAGTCCTGAATTAGTATGCATAACAGTGTAAGAAACTTCTCTGTGTGAAAGATTTTTAGTCCATATATTTCTAGTTAATCACTGTATATTAATCAGATCAGACAATAGTAATAGAAGTAGCGAACGTAAACTCGTCTTAAGTCAAAACAAAAAATAATAATAGAAAATATATAATTGTACAGCATCACTTAGTATTCAAAAGTAATCCAAGCAAGGCAGGCAGTCTGTTTCCAGTCGAAAATCCTTCTGTGTACTTAATAAACGATTTTCAACTGGAAAAAAACTGCCTGCCTTGCTTGGATTACTTTCGAATACTTAGTAATGCTGTACAATTATATATTTTCTATTTTTTGTTTTGTTTTGACTTAAGACGAGTTTACGTTCACTACTTCTACTACTATTGTCTGATCTGATTAATATACAGTGATTTAACTAGAAATATATGGACTGAAAATCTTCCACACAGATAAATTTCTTACACTGTTTTATTTTTGGACCCACTACACTTTAGTGGGTTGAACTGAAGTAGGAAACTTCATTTGATCATCAACCTGTGGGTATCTGATCCGACCTGGATCTGAACCGGCAGCTTTCCAAGCTAGAAATCAGAGCTCCAAGCTCCTCCCCCTTACCCACAATGCCCTGCCACCTCCTTCCAATCCCCAGATCTCGTTTGCCGCGGCTTTGTCAAGCACGGATTTCTCGAGCTCCTAGCATTAGGCGATCTGTGAGTAGGAAAGTTTCTTAAAAATCTTACTAGTTTTTTGTGTGTGAGAACAGTTAACTCCTTAGTTTAAACCCTTTTACCATTCCTCTTAGTTTTAAGCCTAGTACTCCCCTCTTTTTTCCCCCTTAGGTGTTTGTGTGAGGTGCGTGTGTGTTTTCTTTTAGGATAATGGCCGAGGCCTCTAAGGCCATTTTTTTCTAAGTGCACTGAGTGTGGTCATAAGCTTTCCCCAGCGGATGGCCACACTCAGTGCGTCCTCTGCCTGGGGTATCGCACTTGTCTTCGGGCTGCCAAATTTGTGCAGCTTTTAACCCCTGGGCCCTGAGGGATAGGAGGAATAAGCTGATTCTGGCGGGTTCTTCTACCCTCGGAGTCAGCTTCCTCCTCCTCTTCTCCCTCAGTGGCTACAGCCGCAGCTGCGGCTTTTCAGCCTGTTCCCTCTCCCCTGGCTGGGACTCAACCTCCCATTTCTTCTCAGGGAGAGAGGGACTCTAGGAAGGAGAGGAGAGAGAGAAGAGAGAGAGAAAGGGAGGAGAGAGAGAGGGAAAAAGAAAGGCATAGGAGTCACAAGCGGCGGGCTGACTCTGCCCTCTCGGCCCCGCCTGCCAAGCTGCTCTCCTCACCTCAGAAGATTTCTGGGCATTCCTCCCCTCTGCTCCGTTCTCCACGCTTCTCGCCGGAGGAGGAGGCCCGACCATCTTCAAGGTCGTCACGGCGGCCTCTTCTAGGTCGACCTGCAGTCTGTCCGACGCTGATATGGACCGGATGATGCGTCATTTCCTCCAAACCCAGATGCAGATGGGAGTGCTGCTGCCTCCCCCCCCCCCCTTCAGGGGGGGGAGAGTTCAGCCCCACTTTTTGCCCTGATAGCGCCTTCTCCCATCCATTATCGGGTTTTGGAGCCTTCGGATCCGAGGAGTCCTGGAGCTGGGGTGTTGGCGCCGACTGTTGTAGTTACCTCGACACAGGCCACGCCCTTGAGTTTCTCGGATCCCCTTTTGGATCCGAGCTCTCGGAGCCATGAGCCATATGTCGGATCCGGGGGGCTAGTGTGTCTTCGGCTCTGTTTCGGTCAAAGCACACTTCCCTCTCAGGTCAGGGCGCTTCGGCTCCGCCGATCCCCGCACCGGATCCGAGGGTGTTAACCACGGAGCCCAGAGAGATTGGTTCACAGTCTGCTTTCGACGTGGTGGAGAGGGTTCTCTCGAGAGGTTCGAGACCCCCTACTCATTCTTCAGATCCAGCCCCCACTCCCTTGCAGCTGGGGTTGTCTTCCATCATCCAGTCCCAGGGACAGCCTGCGTTGATGCCCTAGCCCATACGGCCCTGTTAGTGAGCCCTCCTCGGACAGTCCCACTGAGGAGGTCCCTCACAAATGTAAGTGTAAGAGGAGGCACTTGGACTCCCCCGAGTCCCTCCTGGAGGACACTGATTTGGAAGAAGGGGAAGGTTCCCCCAGGTCACCCCCCCAATGACATCTCCTTTGGAGACCTTATGGAAATGCTTCGCCTGAAAGGGGGGTGGTCGGCCCAAAAGTCTTCGGACGAGTCAGTGTTTCTGGAGGCGTTCACAGGTCCGTCTACCTCTTAGGTGTCCCCTACGGCCGACCCCCTGGTTGATCTCATCACTACCAGGGCGTGGAAGTAACCGGACACTGTGTATAGCTGATCCCCAGGAGGCTAGACAGGATTTTCAGTCCCCCCGTGTATAGGACGGCTTGGGATAAGGGTTCCCCAATAGATGCCATGGTGGTGGCAGCAGCCACCAAGAGGGAACTTGCTCAGGATAGTTCCTCGATCCATCCTCCTGATAAGGAGTCTCGGACTATGGATTGTATTGGGAAGCGGATGTTTGTTTCAGCCACCTTTTCTATAAGAGCACTGAATTACTTGGCCCATGTAATTAGACTTCAACAGGATCTGGTGAAAGAATATGCTGAGTCTCCCCCTGAGTCCATGTCGACCGAGGACAAACGGACCTTCTCGATTCGCATGGCCACTCTCAAATCTGTTTCGAACACGTCTTTGTGGCTACTTTCCCATGCCACGGAAGGAGCCGCTAGAGCTAGCGGGTCCGGTATCGCCTTAAGGTGTCACGCCTGGCTCCGGCTTTGTGACTTTGCGGAACCTTTCAAGGCATCCTTCTCGAACGCACCCTTCGGTTCTACTCTGTTTGGGAAGACCATCCGCAACACACTGGTTCAGAGTGAGAAAGATGGGATGACGCTGTCTGCCGTCGGAGTCCGCTTCTCAGCTCCTCAAAGGTCCTTTTCTAGGAACCAGAGAGGACAAAAGATGTGGTTCCACAAGTCTCAGCAGTCCTGTTACGCTCAGGACCCTTCGTCCTTCAGAGGCAGAAGAGGACAAAGTGGGCGCCGGCCCAGAGGCAGAGGCCGAAAAATTTTGGGTCGTGGGAACCCTTTTCTGATTGACCCACGCAGCAGCCCTGAGGGATTGCCAGACTGCTCCTCTCTGGAACCAGTCGGGGGGGCATTTTTCGAAGCACTTGGCCCAATGGGAGTCCATAACATCAGATCGCTGGGTGCTTCGAATAATATCCAGAGGTTTCTCTATCCCTTTCATAAATCTGCCTCCTCAGTCGAGGCGCCTCCCTGATGTACCACCCAGTCAGAGGGAGGCTGCCACTTTAGAGGTAAAAAAGCTGCTAGAAAAAAAAAGAGCCATCCAGCATGTCCCCCCAGGACAATCCGGATTAGGCAATTACTGCAGGTTCTTTTTGGTGCCAAAGAAGACGGGGGGACTTGAGGCCGATCCTCGACCTTTCAACAAAGAACCTCTTCATTGCCAAGGAAAAATTCTGGATGGTCATGCTTCAATCCATTCTGCTCCTGCTACAGGAGAAGGACTGGATGTGCTCCATAGTACGCATCCTTGAGGTCTATCACATTCTCATGGACAGGTGTTCCAGGAGGTTTCTCTGCTTCTGGCTAGGGGCCAGTCATTACCAGTTCAGGGTCCTACCCTTCGGTCTCACCACAGCCCCCAGGGTGGTCACCAAGGTCATGGCAGTTGTAGCAGCCCACCTGAGGCTTCAGGGAATACAGGTTTTTCCTTACCTAGATGACTGGCTCCTGACTGCCCTCACCAGGCATCTACTCTGCTTAGCCAGGGATTGTTTCCTACTTCTAGTATCCCAGTTGGGGATCACCATAAACTTGAAGTCATCCCTCCAACCAGTTCAAGTCTTGGAGTTCATAGGGGCCAGGATAGACACGCTTCAGACCAAGGCCTTCTTGACGCCAGACAGACTTCGCAGTTTGACTTTACACGTTTTAGCCCTTCTCCAGTCACCTGCCCCGTCAGCGGAGTTGGTCCTGAGAGCTCTAGGGTCCATGGCAGTGGCAATCAACCTCGCGTGTGCACGAGGATTCTTCAGTGGACATTACAGATTCAGTGGTCCTCCTTCACCATCCGTTGGACTTGCCGATTCCTCTCAGCAGTGTGTGCAAAAATTCCCTCTTGTAGTGGCTCCACTTCCGAGTGCTGTGGGAAGGGCGACTGTTTGTTATGCAGCAACCCCAAGCCATGGTGACCACGGACACTTCTCACCTTGGGTGGGGGGGCATTACGAGGGCGGAACTGTTCAAGGTACGTGGACTCAGACAGAGACCGTTCTGCATATCAATGTTCTGGAGATGAGAGCAGTGCTTCTAGCGTTGCAAGCCCTTCATGCCTTTCTCCCTCCAGGGACTATTGCAATTCAGTTAGACAACATGTCGGTGGTCTGGTACATCAACAAACAGGGGAGACCAGGTCTTACCCTCTTTGTCGAGAGGCCATGATAGTTTGGGATTGGGCGATATCCACCAACCATTTTCTGTTGGTCCTTTTTGAAAGGTATGTTTCTCTTGAGACCCCCTGTTAGGAACCCCATCCCTCCTTGGGATCTAACCTTGATCCTTCAAGCTCTAACTGAACCTCCTTTTGAACCTGCCGCCTCTGTTGATTTGAAATTCTTGTTCTGGAAAACTGCCTTTTTGGTAGCCATTACCTCAGTTGAAAGTGTGTCTGAGCTTCAAGGTCTCTGTATTAGAGGTCTGCATCTGTTTTTTCATAAGGACAGGATCTCTCAGAACTAGCCCATCTTTCCTACCTAAAGTGGCCTCTGAGACTAACCTCAATCAGTCCATTAATCTCCCAGTTTTCTTCCCTAATTATCAAAACAAAGGAGTACAAACTTCATTTGTTAGATGTTCATAGGCAGTTACGATTTTATTTACACAGAACAGCGGCCTTCCGCAAGTCTGATCAGCTGTTTGTCTCTTTTGCTAAACCCTTCTTGGGTAAGCCTGTGTCGAAGGTGACTCTGGCCAGATGGATTTCGAATTGCATTTTGTTATATAAACTATCTGGCCTGCCAGAACCTACTGGGGTTCGCGCTCACTCTACCCGTTCTATGGCTACATCAGCTGCGTTCTGATCAAGAATTCCCTTGGATGACATTTGTTCTGCGGCTACTTGGGCATCCTCATATACCTTTATCTCTCACTATAAATTGGATTTAGTGTCTAGAGGAAGGGCGGTTTTTGGCTCTGCAGTGCTCTGGAATATCCTTCCTTGAGGACCTCCCAAGTTTTTTGGTAGTTGAGGATTCTGTCCCACAGGTTGATGATCAAATGAAGTTTCCTGCTTCAGGTAAAGAAGTTATGTACTCACCATAACGTTCCATCTGAATAGGTAACTTCATTTGTCAGCAACCGACCCTCCCTCCTTCCCCTTAACCTGGTTCTTTGGTTTCCTGATCACTAGGATGGTTTATCCAATCACTAGGATGGTTTATCCAGGTCATTTGTTAATCCTTAGGTTAGGATTCTCCAGGTTGTTGCTTTGTCATGGTGAGAATATGTAGATGGGCAAATGCAATCTGGGGATTGGAAGGAGGTGGCAGGGCATTATGGGTAAGGGGAGGAGCTCTGATCTCTAGCTTGGAAAGCTGCCGGCTCGGATCCAGGTCGGATCCGATACCCACAGGTTGCTGACAAATGAAGTTACCTACTCGGATGGAACATTATGGTGAGTACATAACTTCTTTTTTTGAGACTTCGGGGATACCATGGAGATTACTTGTTTTTTGAATTAGTATGCATACTGACCAGAAGAAATGTGACCAAGGCATGGGGGGGGGGTGCGGATTTCCCTGTGTTCCTTGCTGGATGGAGTAATTTTGTTAGTGACACCACCATGGAGAAGAGGGCGAAAGTTGCTTGATTGGCTGAAAGTAACTGTTGAAAACAGTGAACAAGTACAAATATTTACTTGTTTTATTTATCCTTTTAACAAGGAGGAGGTGTTAATCATGACTGCTTTGGAACCATTCTTCTTTCGGCTGTTCCCATTATGGGTCTCAACAGCGGATCATCTGTTTATTCTCTGACCATGAATTGTTGTACAGTGGTGTGATGTAAGCAGTCTTGGCAGAGAGCCAGGGAGTGCTGGTGTGGAGAGTACAGTGAACAATTACACTGCTACTTTTGAAACTTAAGGAACTGGTAAAACTGGGCCATGACCCAAGATAAAAGGCCTCTAGTATGATTAAGAGCTAAGAATGGTGCTAAATTCACAAGGCTTGTGAAATGGGACTTGATTATAAAACCTCATGACTTCACAGCAGTGCAAGGGCACAAGGTTTTGTCAAACATCTGGGCACAGTTTTATTTTGGAAGTGACCTTTGAAGCATTTGAAGTGGTAGTTAATTTTGTGAATTTTTTTCTGTGAAGTGTGAGAATTCTTTAAGGACTTCATTGGTAAATTTTGCGGACAAAAAGATCTTTCTTCAGCTGACAACTGATGACAGTTGTCACATAACAGTAGAAACTGTAATACTGTTTTTTGAAAGCAGCATCTGGACTGATGGATTGATCATAGGAGGTTACTAGGCTATTGGCCCTGAGGCCCTTGTAAGCCTAGCCAAGAGTTTAGCCCATGTTTAGAAAAATCGGCACCCGATGCCCCTGTCCAGCAGGGACACTGGTGGAATCCCAGGGGTATATTTTCTGTTTCCCATCAAGTTATCCAGGTTGCGCTTGAAAAGGGGTAAAGAGGTACTCTGCTTGATGTGGAAAAGTACAGCTGTGTAAGTAAACTTACCATAACAGTAGATGTTCGAATGATCACTGCTGCAGTGGCCTTTGCTATATAGGCTATAACCTGCCAGGGACATAAGGCCCATCCAGCTTCTAAAGCCTCAGGACATCATCCAAGTACCCAAACTGTCAGGCAGCTAGATCTGAGCTGTCTAAAAGGCAAGTTTGGGCGCTGAGGCCTTCAGAGCTTTCCCGTCAACAGAGAAAGGGAGGCTGAGCCATGAAAGGACAGTGCTGAGAAGAGCAAAAATTAAATAACCACACCCTGGCATAAACAGCATAACAGAAAAGTCTAGGGGGATGGAGGGACTGGCTATCACAGCACTCATCATTCAAACATCTACTGTTGTAAGTTTACTTACACAATTGTATTATGTTCATTCTGTTGATCACTGCTGCAGTAGCCTTAGCTATATGGACAGATTACCTTAGCATACTACATTTGGGAAGTGGAAGGAGAAGTGTCTAGGAGCCCATGGAGGATAGTTTTGGGCAAAACCTTATCCAGACCTAGAGAAGGAGTCAAGCTTATAGTGCTTCATGAAACTACATACAAAGGATCAGGTTGCTGCTTCTAGAATACTTATACAATTTAATGATTTCCAAAAAGCCATAGATGAAGCCAAGACCTTGGTAGAGTTGCTTGGGATAGTTTTGTTTTGGTGAGTATAACCAAACATAATAGCCTTGGACAGCCATTTGGAAATGGTCTGTTTTCATACAGTTTGTCGCTTCCAAAAAGCCATAGATGAAGCCAAGACCTTGGTAGAGTTGCTTGGGATAGTTTTGTTTTGGTGAGTATAACCAAACATAATAGCCTTGGACAGCCATTTGGAAATGGTCTGTTTTCATACAGTTTGTCGCTTCTTACCTTCGCAAGAAATGAACAGTTGACATGAAGATCTGAAAGATTTAGTTCTGTCAAGATAATTCATCAAACCTTGGATGCCCACAAACTTGAGTATCCTTTCTCCCTCATAGTCCTTACTGTTCACCGTCATGCTTGCCTCCATCCAATTGAATTTGCTGAGAGCTCGAAAGTCAAGTTCATGAACACCCCCCCCCCCCCCCATGTATCCTTACTGTTTTTGAGATCACAGTTTTCCAGTTCAGCTTCTACTGAAATAAGTGCAATAAACTCACTAAAGTTAAAACACAATTCCAAACTCTTTGGCATCAGTTTTTGATCATGAATTGTATCCTTCACAGATTCCATTTCTTAAGGTTCTGGAAAGCATTGTAGAGGATGTGGCAGTTTCCAGAATAGGCATGCTCTGAGGAGTTGATTCTTGGCAGAAAAGTCTTGGATAAAGTGACCCTTCATAAGTGGGCAGTTCTTGCACCCCTGAAGGTTTGCTCAAGTGTTGAATTGCAGAGGCATTCAAATGTCCTCTCTCTCTCTACAACTCTCAACATGGAAAGTAATTATTCACAAACAGGTGAATAAGCTGCATCTTATCCAGGGACTATTCAGTTATTTTTTTGCCCTCTCCCAGTTTTCAGTTTTTCCCTTCTTGAAATACCATCCTTTAAAAAGGCTCCGGCAAAACAAAAGGCTGTAGCTTGCTACTTAAAAGGGCAATCTAAGTGGTCCCACAAGACCAGGAGAGGCACAGATTTTACTTGTTTTTTTTTTTTTTTTGTAGTACCAGAAAAGAATTGTGACCTTGGTACTGTTCCTGATTTTTGAGTGATTTACATCAGTACATTTTTAAAGTGCCTTTTCAAGTGGCCATGGTGCTGTTTTTATACTTCTCTACCTGTTTTTGAGAGACTGGAAGTGCTTCTTGGACCTCCGGACCTCCAGAATACACATGTGCATAGCAGAATGACAGTCATTCAGAAGGTTCCTTTGCTCCTGCATGTAAGCCAGTCAATTTCAGACCAGGACATTACCACTTGGTCTAACATTTAACCTCGAGACTGCTCATGAAGTGCATGTCTGCCGTACAGCAGCTCTTTATTTCCAAGGTTCCACTGTCTTTACATACCTGAATGAATGGATTTTGATGTCTCCATCTAAAGGTAGCCTGATTTGCTTCCAGGGGCTTATTTTTCATTCGGTTGCAGTCCCTGAATATAACAGGTTGGTGTTGGCCTCTTTGCCTTCGAGAGCTGGGTGTAATGGCTTCTAAAGTCTCTGACTCCTCATGCCAGTAAACTGTTTATGAGGCTTCTTCAGTGAAGTCTCAAATTTCTCCAAATCTTTTGGATTTCTAATATCGTGACAGGAATGGACCCCATTCCCAAGTCAAAGTATGATTTAAAGTTCATGAAATTAGTATTGTTTTACTCTGTCAGCCAATAGTGCTCTTCACAGCACCCGCAATGTGCCCAGTAATGACTCCTGCAGTTCGTACGGAGTTGCATGTATTGATTGCATATCTAAATATGATTGTAAATGCCTCTTTTGTAAGACCTGTTGCTCCTACTACTATTGGAACTGTCTGGGTATCTTTCTTCTACATTGCTCTCGTTTCTGCTTGCAAATCCTGATATTTTATGACTTTATCTATCTCTGTATGCAGGACACTGTAGTCGCTGGGTGTGGCGAGATCAATGCTATTTTTCTTTTCTTAGACCACTATATCCAGTTTTCTAGCATCTGTCTTTTGAACTGTTGGTAATGGATGACCCATGTGATGTAGACTTCATTTTCTATGATGCTTTGTGGCTCATGTTTCCATTGTTTATCAGCCACTTCAGTACCGTAGTGTTTGCACAATCCCCAGTGCAACAGTCTTGCCACATTATTATGCCTTTCAGTATACAGTCCCTCTGCCATTAGTATGTCGCAACCAGCAACGAGATGTGCAACTGTTTCTAGTTAAGTTTTAGAAAACCTACATTTGTCCGTTTCTCCCACATGTTCGATGGACATTGTAAACCAATGTGTACGCAGCCCGCTATCTTGGGCTGCCAATATTAACCTTTCATCTCTTGGTTTGAATTCACCTCTCCTCAACCATTCCTGCATTCGTTCCTGATCAACATGAGGTTCTTCCAGAAGTTTTCTATACTTGCAACTAATGTTTATGCTTTTTCCACATTTTTTTCCTTCTCATCTGGTCCTTCACCTTATATTCTTTTTTTTTTTAGCACATTCTTTTGCTGCCTGACTTTTATCTACTTCTGATTTGTTTTCCATTTCTGCTTGACGCCGATATACTTCTGCTAGATTAAGCAGAGAAGTCTTTTTAGTTTTATTCTCCTCATGTTCCAAAACTTTCACTACGTTTGGGTCTTGTGAGGTCAGCAGATGTGTGGAGTCCCATGATTGAAGATCTATACATATAATCAGTTTCAAGGAGGCCCATCCCTCTGTCAGAACAGGGAATATATAATCTTGGTATACACTGATATTTTTATAAATCATTTGGTGAACATGAAGCATCCTTCTTGTTTTCCTGTCTAATCTATCCAACACGTTTTGGGGCCAGTCAGTCACTCCAAAACTGTAAGTTAGGACAGGAAGAGTAAATTGGTTTAGAGTCTGGATTTTATTCCTAGATGTCAACGCTGTTTTCAGAATTAATTCAAGTCTTATGAAGTATTCCTTACTAAGTTTTTTATTTTCATTTGTTCATGTTTTACTGTTGACCCTTCATCAATTCCCAAATATTTATACACTTCCTCTTTCTCAAGTTTTTATATCACATTCTTGTCCAAAACCTGATTATGTTCTTCGTGTTTCACTGTTGCAGTCATCACATTTGGGTTATCCCTGCCAGGGTAGCCCTCAGTTGGCCCGAATACCAGAGGCGTAGTATCTCTGCATCGGTTGCTGTCGCTTCAGGACTGACGTCAGGTCATCAGTGGTATAAAAACAGGCAGCCAACGCCATTACATCAGTCTTTCTTGCCGAGGAGCCCAAAGCAGAAGCAGTTTGCACGAGTGCCAGCCACTACCTGAGTTTTTCGTTTCTGAATTGAAGCTCAAGTCTTCTAAAGCTAAGTACCCTATTGGGAATCCTTTTTTCTTGCTCTAACCGATGTCAGAAAAGGTTAACAATTGTCTCGCCTGTGGAAAGCAAATACCACACCGAGATTTTAATTCCTACTATGTCACTTGTTTAGGCCCAGACCACGACTTCCCCAGCTGTAGTTTTGTGCTTTGTTCATTGCCAGAACTATATGTCGTCAAGCCCTTATTGTAGCTACGTATTTTCACTCTCAGTCTTCGACTTCCAATATGGCTTCATTAAGCCATCCGATAACAGATCTTCCAAAAAAAAATGTAAGGATAAAGACAGAGACAGACTGCACAGGTCCAAAACTGCCAACGCTTCCATTAAGCTAGTAATCAGTTCTCCGGTCCTCAGTGAGACACTTTCGCAGCCCCTGATGCCTGCTTCTGTGGATTCACAGGTTGCTACCGAGACCCTTTCGGAGTCTGGTATGCCGCGAGACTCTTCGACTAAGGATCCTGTGGATGTCTCTACCTTGGATGGGTCCAGATCTGCTGAGCAGGTGTCTGCTTCCGAGGAAGTACTTCGCACTACTGATACTCGACACAGACCAACTTCTTTCGCATCTGCAGCTCTTTCGAAAGCTACTGAGTTTCTAAGGCCCAGGGTACGAACTACACCCAAACAAATGACCCAAGCTCAGGCCCCTGCTTCCTTGCATCAGTCTCAAATGCTTAAAATGGCGGAAAACCTTATAATGCTGATTGGGGAAGCCAGGCTACCCCTTCCAAAAGGAAAAAGAGACTTGTCTCCAGTAGTTTTATCTGAACAGGAGTCCGATAACTCTGATGCATTTGAATATGAAGATATGCATCCCTCCCCCACCCAAGGACTTTTCCTTTGGGGAAACCCTACATACTTTAAGGGAGCATTTCCAATGGGAATGTTAGGATTATCCTCTGTCAAAAAAAGAGACTCATGGAATTTTTAGATCTTCCACAGCACCGACCTCTGGCCATTCCTCTTGTCCTGGATGTTGTGGATGATGTCTTTCTGGAATCCAGTCTGACCCCTGACACCCTCCCTCCTGCTCCCAGGAAACCCGACAGGTACTATAGAGTAACCAACTCTGTAACACACCAACACTTTATTATAAAGCTTTCGGGTCTACACCCTTCATCCGTATAAAGTAATCATACTTATCCATCATTTAAAAAGGAGACTCAATTAAATCACATGCTTCAGCCAACCTATCACACTAAACAATAATCAAGTCTTAAAGAAAAAAACACTAAATGAATAAAATGCCATTGTAAAATAACAAAATTTAAATAACACATACATTTCATAAATATGCATCTATATTAATATACTATAGACAGTTATATATAAAAATAATAAAAAAGAATGTGTGTGTATATGTGTATATTTATATATATATATATATATATATATATATATATATATATATACATATAAAAAATTTAAATGTGTGTGTGTGTGTGTGTGTATGTGTATATATATATATATATATATATATATATATATATATATATATATATAGATATTTGCATGTATGTGTGTGTGTATATATATATATATATATATATATATATATATATATATATATATATATATATGCAGATAAACTTACAAAAAATGTTTATTTAAAAACATATTCTGCTTGAATAGCTACATGTATACAAATTCAAACTTAGTTTCTCCCTTCGCTTTTTCATTAATACTGGTTTTAAGCTAACGGCATTATTCAAACCAGGATTTACGTCAGCCTGTAGCCTAATAGTCCACTCAAACTCTTTTAATTCTAGCATATTATTCATTTCACCTTTCCTTATGCCCATTTCCACTGTACTTACTACCCTAAATTTAAATCTATACTTTTCACCCTTATCCACAATGTGCTTACTTAACGCATTTGTTAATATCTTTCTTCTTATATCAGATTTATGCTCTACAATCCTCTCTCTTAACTTTCTAGTGGTTTTACCCACATAAAATGACACACAGAATGTACACGTAGCCAAATAGACTACTTGTGGCACATTACAAGTTGTTAGAGTTTCTAGAGCAAAAACTTCTCCATTCGTAGGATGCACAAATATATTGTCACCTTCATATAAATCATTGCAGCAAGAACAAGCATGTGATTTAATTGTCTCCTTTTTAAATGATGGATAAGTATGATTACTTTATACTGATGAAGGGTGTAGACCCAAAAGCTTTTTAATAAAGTGTTGGTGTGTTATAGAGTTGGTTGTTCGACATATTTTGAGCAGTAACACCAGTGTTAACTTTGCTTGGGTACTATGGAGTCCCTGACTCTTACAAATTTATTTTCAAAAATCCTACTGCTGACCCCGAGGGCATCTCTCAAGGACCTAAAGGAGTCAAAACAACTTCAGCTAAGAATCCCACCCCCTCAAATAGGGATTCTTGAGCATTAGACAGATGGTGTAAAAAAAAAAATACACCTCTGCTACTCCTGCCATTAGAGCATTAAATTGTCAGTTTCATATGCTGAAATTATCAGCAACATACCATGGAACTCCTCAAACAAAAAAATATATTCTTTCCTTGCTTGTGCAGAAAATAGATACAGGAGTTAATGCATTCTGCAAGTCAAGTGACTTTGCATACCTTACAATGTGGTTTTGACACCCTAGACGCATCTTGCAGGGCAGCAGTTAGAAGACGTGCTTGGCTTAAGGAACAGACCTTGCCAGACCATGGCAAGATTAAATTATTGGACGTACCCTTGCACAAAGACAACTTATTTGGCACCAAGGCAGAAAAGGTCCTAAAAAAGATGGAAGAAAAAGCTAAATCTATGCAGACAGTTAAGGATTTCTTACAGGTCCAGCCACTGAGATTAGTAGGCATTGGCCCCTCCAAGCACTGGTCCTTTCCTGCCCTCCCCAGGTCAGCTCAGCCCAGACCCAGGGGAAACAGGCCCCCCCAGACAAAAAGCCCCAGGGAATGCAAAGATCTAAGCAATAGAGTTCCTCCTCTTCAAAACCAGGAAGTGTTAAGCCACCCCCTTATGGTAAAAGCTCACAATGGCTTTACAGTCCTACCCCCCCTCCCTCCGCCCACCTGCACTTGCCCCTAGGAGGAAAACTCTCCTTTCACCAAACAACTGGGCCACCATTACTAACGACCGCTGGGTCCTCAACATAGTGTCCCAGGAATACAAATTTTATTTTCTCACACTGCCAACCCCCAAAAAGTTCCCAAATTTACCCACAAACCAGTGGGCAGAGACCAAAAAGCAAGTCCTTTCCCTCCTCTCTGAGGGCAATAGAGCATGTTCCTGCAGAACAAACAGGCCAAGGTTTCTACTCCAGACTCTTCCTGGTACCCAGAAAAGAGGGCACATGGCACCCCATCCTCGACCTATCCATTCTAAACACCTTTCTGGTGATACCAAAATTCAAAATGCTCACCCTCCAACAGCTGCTTTCTATGCTTTCCAAGGCTGCTTGGTTAGCCACCCTAGACCTAAAAGAGGCCTACTTACACATCCCAATCAGGGAATCCTGCAGGAAAAACATATGTTTCAGAGCAAGATCACTGCACTTTCAGTTCTCTGTGCTTCCCATTGGCTTATCCACTGCTCCCAGTGTTTTTGCAAAATGTCTGGCTCCCGCCATTTGTTGCAGGCAAAGAAATTTTCAAAATTTATCCATACTTTGATGACTGTCTGATTCAGGCAGACAGTCAGGAAAAGCTGCTAAAGCACCTGACCTTTGTAAAGGACCTACTGACCTCCCTGAGGTGTAATATTAATTGAAAGTAATCAAAACTAGCACCCACTCAAACAATTTTATTCCTGGGAGCAAGTCTGGACACAGCATCCCAGATGGCATTCCTTATACCAGAAAAACAAACCTACCGGACAACCTACTTCTCTCAACTAGCCACCAGGACCCAGTTATCCGCAAGGAAAATCCTGCAAGCTCTAGGGTTTGTGGCTTCTTGCATTCTACTCATTCCATATGCCAGACTGCATATGAGGAAACTACAATGGTACCTAAAAAGCCTTTGGTGTCAGCACTCTCAAGACCTTGAAACTCTTATACCAATGATACCCTGCCTAAGGAAAGATTTTCTTTGGTGGGGGGGTCTGTATTAGAACATCGAAGTTTCACAACTTCGAATGTTCTAATATCGACCCCTATTCAGCAAATGCTGACAACATCGAACATGCAGAACAGCCAATCTTTTCCTAGGGAAAAATTTCGCTGTTTCGAAACGCACACAACACAAGCACGCCCTAACCCTCACGTCCACACAGTCACACACTTACCTGACCTGCGCCCTAACCCTAACTCACCTAACCCGCGCCCAGTCGCACACTTACCTGAACCCGACCCGTAACTTTCCACCACCGTGCTGAAAATAGCGAAGAGACAGAAACGGACAACCAAATTCTTTCCCTAGGAAAAAATTTGTTTTTCTGCAGCTTCACTATTTTCAGCGTTTGCTGAATAGGGGTCGATATTAGAATATTTGAAGTTGTGAAACTTCAATTTTATAATATAGACCCTTTGGTGGGCAGCAGCATGCTACCACAACAAGGGACTTCCCTTCTCACTACCCCACGCTGCCCGGACCCTCACCACAGATGCATCAGACTATGCCTGGGGTGCATACCTGGACGGCAGGTGCATTCAGGACCAATGGAGCCCAAATCAAATACATCTGCACATCAACCAAAAAGCGATGCTAGATGTTCAGCACGCCCTGACAGCTTTCAAACTCCTACTCTCCCGGGGCCTCTGCTGAACAAAACAGACAACTCCACGGTGATGTGGTACATCAACTAGCAGGTAGAGACTCACTCTTATCCTCTGTGCAGGCTTGTTATGACCCTTTGGCACACGGCCGCAGCCATGCAACTACACCTGTTAGCACAATTCCTGCCAGGTTCTCTCAACTCTCTGGCAGACAACCTAAGCAGAGATCTGCTAGACCCGCATGAGTGGCAGCTAGACCAAAGAACCTTCACCCTTGTAACACAGAGATGGGGCATCCCGAAGGTAGACCTCTTTGCCTCCCACACTGATCACCAGCTCAGCAAATTCTGCACCAGGGAACCTCACAGCAAGGCCTGGAAAATGGATGCTCTATCCTTCCAGTGGGTAAACCTCTGTGTTTATGCAGTTCCCCTTCTACCACTCATTTCAAGGGTACTAATCAAAATAAAGGAGGAAAACATGAGGATAATCTTGATTGCCCCAGACTGGCCATG